>NW_027122040.1:0-42499 GCF_030686945.1 Centruroides vittatus
CAAATCCTGTTTAATTATCCAACATTGACAACGTCCTGCTGATATTGATGTATAGTATTTTCTTATAATTGAAAGTAGTGCTATTGGGCGATAATTCTCCGGTTCTTTTTGATTACCTTTTTTATATAACAATTAGTTTATCCGTATTACAAGATTCCGGATATTCTAACGTATTGTAGAATGAGTTAAATAAATCAAGTAAGAATTGTCTACCTTACGGATGCAATAATTTTAAGAATGTAGCAGTAATTAAATTAGCACCTGGGGAAGATTTTGATTTCGATTTGTTAATTGGGTCTACCAGTTCTTCGTAAGTGAACACAAAATCTAAAATTTCATTTTTCGGATTTAGTAGTTCTATAACTGGTAGTTTCTCAATAACAGGAAATATTTTAAAATAAAGAAACCAAAATGTAAACTCTATACATGAATGTCGTTTAGGATCGTTTAGAATGTCGTTTTTTTCCGTAATCTTTGTATTGTAGTCCAAAATATTTCGTTATTTTTATTTTTATTTTTATTTTTTTGAAATCATCCACTTGTAGATTTTTGAAGTATTTTAACTTCATAGATTTTAGTAAATTAAAGTATAATGTTTTTATTTTTTTGTAGTTATTAAGTATTTCAGTTGAGGAAGATTTCCTAAATTGTAGTAAGGCTTTGTTCTTCTTTGTTTTTAAAAAATAACTATTGAAATCAAACCAAGGCTTTTTAAATTTGTGGAATTTGATGTTCTTTATCTTTCGAATTTTTATAAATTTTTTAATTTTTTTTTGGACGAATTTTTTAATTGTATTTTCCAATTGGGAATATTTTCCAATTCCATCTTCTAGCCCAATATTCAGTAAATATTTAATTCTTTTACTTATATGTAATTGATATTCTTGATAATCGTAGTAAGTTTTTTTGATGAGGTAAGGAGTTGTTTTTATAAACCTGATTCTTTGCCAATTCAATAGTAGTTTTAACTGGAAAATGGTCTACTAAATCGCAATTTAATACTTGAATTTCTGTACACAGATCTGTTATTAATTTAGAGCTTATTATCAAGTCGCTCACTGCACATCCGGAATTAGATAAACAAGTAAAATTCTGGTGGATAATCTTTTCTTATTCTCCCATTTAATATGTAGCCTATAGTTTTTGCTGATGTTCATGATTTAGTAATTGAGTTCCTAGTTTATTATATTTTTGTCTTTAGATTTACGAATGTTTCGAATCAACATATTAGGCTCTTTATAATCCAAGTCCATCTTTTGAGCAATTAGGAAGTTTAGATTTCTTATTATTATTATGTATGGAGAAGTATGTTTCCAACTTTCAAGGTTTTTGAAAATTTCATGTAGTAACTTTATATGTTCCGGCGGTGTGTAGACCATCATAAGTATTATTAATTTTTTATCTAGAAATTTCATGTCTGAACCAGTAATTTGAGCCAAAATTGTTATATAATTAATAGTTTTTGAATAAATTTTACTTCTCCAATATTTTTCTTTAAAATGAAACTTAAACCTCCATAGGGTCGTCCTTGGCCATCTGGTTTTTGAGTTGTTGAAGATATAATAATGTATTCTTCATTATTTTTAATTAAGTCGTCTATTGGAGAGATCATCCAGGTTTCTGTTATACCCAGTATGTCAGTATTGTTTAGTAACTGTATGAAGTCATTACTTGTGATTTTCCTTAATAGACCTTGACAATGCCAGTTCGTTATATTTAAATGAATGTTTATTTATTTATTTATTTTTTTGATAATCATTCTTATTTTTTTGGTTATTTATTTTTTTTGAAAAATCTATGTTGTTAAGTTTTCTAGTAGAGTATACTCTAAAACATCATTCGCATATACTTGTTGATTCTGTAGGATATTGTATGTTATTTTTTGCTGGTTTATTATAAGTTAATAGTCTCGAAGTTTAAATTGTATTCCTCGTTTTTTTAAAAGTCAATATAGTATGGTATAAGTGATTTTCTTCTTTTGCAGGAGTTTTTTAATAGATCAACTGCTATGTTTACATTTTGCCAGTCATCCAATAGTTTGTTTTGTTTCAATTTGTTAAATGTCATTAGAATATTATTTCTCAGTTGTTCCGATTTCAAACTATACATTTAATATTAATATTAGAGTTAGGTATGTAGTAAATAGATTTTATATCTTCGTTTTCGTTACATAATATCTTTAAAGAATTCGTAAAGAAATTTCAGTAATTCTTTATAATTTTATCTTTTAACTTATTTGGATAGTCGTATATTATTAATTTGTTATTATTTATGGTATTATTCAAAGAATCAATCTTAAATTGCATTAATTTCGAAATTTGGTTAGTTCTATTTCCATCTTTTCATTCCGTTCGTTAACAAATTGCATTGATTTTTAAAATTAATTATTTCACTATGAATAATATTAATTTCCTCACGAATTAACGAAAGCTGATCTACAACTTTATTGTTATTGGTGGTAATTAGCTCTACTATTTTTCGCCATAAGTCTATTGTTAAAATGTCTTACTACTTTCGTAAATATCAGTTCTAATGGAGAGTTTAAATTAAATCTCTCACCTGCTTGAGTTTCAGGTTCAGTAATTCTTATTTTTATGTAATCAGTAATAAGGTTTCTCTCCAATACGATAGATTTGCGTTAGTAGTGAATTGCTTTTGACGATTTTGAGGTGGCCTACCTCTCTTTGTTGGTGTTTTCTGTAACAGACCTGGATTTATTTCGATTCAGGAGATTAACAACGGTAGTAGAATTAACTTAAAATTATTTATTTTAATTGAATAAGATTAAACACTTTTCAATTATTAGCAATTATACAAAACTTCAGTGATGTGTAAAATATTTGACGCCAGCAACTGGGAAGATTGGAGCGCCCCCTGTCGGCTACATAATAAAAATTGCACATGACTTTTTCATATTATAAAATGTTTTTATTATGATAGGTTACAACAGACTTTTTTATATATCTTCTAAGGAGGTGCTAATTAATATACATCATGCTAAAAAATTACATATATTTACTGTCAAAAATTTGTAGTTAAAATTTCCTGGAATTACACTGAACGCACTTGGCTAACACTTCTGACGTTTTGTGTTTAGTAGATTCTTCTTAATTTCGTTGGCATGTTAAAAATTTTTTTTAAAACATCTAGATAATAAAGTAATCTTTTTTTTTTCATTATTATTACTATGTTCGGTTATGCGAGTTATTCTCGGCTAACACTGGTGGCTGTGTACTATGCCGACCAAAGTCAAGGCATACTAACCAAAAACAAAAGTTTAAAAGTGTATCAGTGTGTGTCTGTATTCAGGAATTTCTCACAATATGACACGTGTTCAATATAGTGGCTTTCTGTAGCGTGATGTATGTGTTTCTATTCAATTGTAATGTGCGCAGGCTTTTTGTGTAGTGTGTGTGGTATGACACCTGTAGAGGAGAGAACGACAGGTACAATAAGCACCCTATCCATCCTCCACAGATGCCTTATTTCCTGGGCAAGTTCTGTGCACTTGCTGATTTTTTCAGTGCATGTGTTTTGTATATTGTGATTGTTTGGAATGGATATGTCTATAATGTATGTGATTTTATTGTGTTTGTCAATGAGTGTGATGTCTGGTCTGTTGTGCTAAATTGTTTTATTCTGTTATTAAGGCTCTGTCGTAGTACATTTTGTGCGTGTTGTTTTCCAATACTGTCTGTGGAATGTATTTGTAGTATGGTTCGCGGATGTCTACTAATTTGTGTTTCTTTGCAAGCTCTTGGTGTATTATATTTGCTACTTGATTATATCTATGTAAATAATCTGTCTGTGCCAAGAGCTTGCAACCAGAAGTGATGTGTTGTATAGTTTCTGGCATAATGTGACATTTTCTGCTATGTGTCATTTGTGAGTGTTGTATATTTGAGTATGTGTTTTTTGCAGTTTTTTGTGTTTATTACTTGATCCTGTATGGCAATCATGAATCCTTCTGTCTCCCCAAAGAGGCATCCCCGAGCTAACCAGCTATTTGGCGCAGTTTTGTCAACAAAATCCT
This sequence comes from Centruroides vittatus, assembly GCF_030686945.1. NCBI lineage: Eukaryota > Metazoa > Arthropoda > Arachnida > Scorpiones > Buthidae > Centruroides > Centruroides vittatus. Next base: position 4,034 of record NW_027122040.1, read on the forward strand.
GGGCCATGGTCGAAAGGATGTCTGCCATGGAATGCCTTTTAACCCACGATTGCTCAATAGTTCTATGCTTTTTATACGTTGTGTCATGTCCATATGTTTTGAGTTTAAATTTAATGGTGTGTTATTTAAGTCTGCCAGAGTTACTGCTTTATATAAGTGTGAAGTTTCTTGTATTTTTCTAGGAAAGGATTAGTCTTTCTATGGCGGATTTAGGAATGATGTTGTCTATGCTTAGTAAGTGATGTTTTTTGTTTGGAGATGCCCGATATATATGTGAGTCCAATGTATATCTCCAAATGAATATATGAGTACCGGGATGACTTATGTGTTTATTGCTTTAACTGTGTGTTTTGCATTTAACTCTGTTACGTGCAACATTAATAATAACAGAGTTATTATTATTATTCGTGTTATTATTATTACAATTCTAACCAATTTTCGCGAATCTTTATATTCAAACTTTATTGTTTTTTTTTGTTTTTGGCTTTTTATAATTTCGAAACTCTAAAATTTTCTGTTTGTACCAATTTTTTTTGTGTGTGTGTAAAATTCTTACTTCTTTGTTAATATCGCAATTATTTATCGTGCAATATTCGCAAAAAGTTAAATTTACTATTTTATGTTTTCAAATCGGCGATATTTTTCTTTTAGGTCTTACTCCAATACTTTTCCTTTCTCCTATGTAATTTTTCGGGGTTTCACAAGTGCCTGGTAATGCAATAGACTACTTTCGCTGTGCTATATGTATCTTCTATCTTATTACTTTTTTCAGGCTTTATATTTTGTATTTCTTTTGTAATTTTTCGTAAGTTGGACTAGTTTTAAATTTACTTATTTAAAATTATTATTTATTTCTTCAAAGAAACCTTTGATATAAGGGGAACTACATATTTATGTTGGCGCCCTTATTTTTTTTTTATTTGTTCTGATTTATGTTTATTCAGACGATCTGTAAACAAATAAGGTTTTCGTACAAAAAAAAAGTCTACGGGAAACGCAAAAGTTACATTACAGCGAACAACATTAAAATCATCAAGACATTTTGGAAGAGAATTCTGAGCGCACAGGACTTGCCTGCGAGGAATGTAGTAGTGTTTTGGTTTTTTACATCATACTTATCCTGTTAGCGATAGAGTTGTGCCGGTCATGTATCTATTTTTTTAAGGAAAAATATTCGAATTCAAGTAACGTGACTTCCGGTAGAAACTGTAAGTTCATATACAATTAATCTAATTTTTGTTCTTGTTCATTTCTAGTCCCTTTACCAATTGTATGTCTTGTCTCGACTTTCTGCCCATTCAACTCTGTTTCTCGAAATTAAGGAAGAACATAGACAGACAGACGACAGTTAAAATTTTATAGGTCTATATTTTTTCAAATTTCATCACGACAAGTATCGTCCTGTATGCGAAAACATTTTCAATTCTGTTAGTAGTGGTTCTTGCTCTATATGCATAATACTTTTTCTGTTAGCAATAGACTCGTATCGGCCATATATCTAACTTTGTTTGGGAAAAGTTTTAATCAAAGTAACGTTACCTTCCGTTTAAAACCGAAAGTTCGTGTGTAGTTAATTTAATCTGGGGCTCCTGCCACTTTGCTTTTTATATTGGGTCTGATCTTTTATTTATTTCACGATTTTCTCCAGAATAAGGATAGACAAGCAGACAGAGAGAGGACAACAGCCTGAGTTAATAGATTTACAATTTTTTCAAATTGCAGGCAAATAATTTTTCAATAGACCCAATATTCACGAGAACATACTGTCCACGTAGTTTGTACAATTTGTTGTCAAAATTTAAACACTTTATTGTCAAATAAAAGGAACTATCCTAGTATTTTTAAGAGATTTTTTTAATATATATATAATCAAGTTCTATATGAAGTCTGTCGGACGTTAAAGTTAGCAACTTCCATCATATTTGGAGCCATCACACTTTATCTAACACGGATCACTTTTTAGATATTAATAGTAGACCAGTATTAATTAGTAATTGTCGAGCATACTCTTTTTCAGGACAAGGTGAACAACTTATTTTGGTAAAATTAGATTCAACATCTTTTCGCAATGGCTCCTTCTTTCTATCCGACCAGCATCATGGTGGCATTTGAATACAAAAATTTCATAATACAAGGTTACTGGCGAGGGAAAAAAATATGTTTTAAGAAGTTTTCGAGGTTGCCGAATTTAAATATTTGTTCTATCTTTTGGAGAAAATTTCTTTGTTTAACATTTTACCATTTACACGGCATAACTGTACAAACTATACCATTCACTGCCGAATATCAATTCGGCTGTGAATGGTACAGTTTTGTACAGTTAACATTAGAAGATATTATGATATCTGAAAAATATAAGATATATTTTAATTCCTGTCTTCTTTACCAATGAAATTATTCTATTTCTTAGCATCCGAGTATAGAGGTAAACGTGATTACGGTAGGCTGAAATATTTAAACTGTTTATATGGTTCTCGTTTTAATGTTCGTTATGTTGTATTATTTAATTTATATAACTACAAAAATTATCTTTAAGTAAGAGTATATTATACCGAGTGACCAATTTACCACATTTTAAAAATTCTTTATTCTTTTACTATATACAATTTAAAGAATTTTTAAAATGTGTTAGATTAAGCACTTGGTATGATAAATTCTTTTGTAAAATAACCTTTGTAAATATAAATAAAATACTATACTATAATATAATATAATATAATGATTATGAGTATGAAATAATTTAATAACTTTAGTCTTTGCTATTGTTATATTTTGCCCAGTAACGCCGCACTTATCTTTTAGTAATTGATAAAATCGAAACCGAAACCGAAATTGCCACTTGAGCACGAAAACTTTCTTATAAACACGTAATACGTAAAAAGATTTCGAATTAAACGATATTTTTGCGGGTCACCAGACCAGATAATGACTTTGTAAATTATTTTACGCGTATTTCTGATTATCGAACAAAATTATATGCAAAATCCTGTTCATTTGTCCGAAGACTTCACATCTAATTATGCAATACTTTGAATTATTCGAAATCGGAATCACGAGGTTTTACTGTATTTTCAGTTTATATATATAAAAAGTTCATTTGAAAATATAAAAGTAAAATTAATGAATTTTTCATATAATTGTCTCCTTCTTAAAAGAATACAGTATCAACATTACTACATAAAAAAGAAAAATGCAAAAACCTTAAAAACAGCTATATTATTACTTTAAAAAATCAACCTAAATATTATTAAATAGGAAAAACGAAATAATTACTCGAAAAATAGTAATAGAGCATGAAGCAGTTGTCAGATTAGGTATTAAAACGTTACCATGGTATTTACATTGTGCTAAAGCAAATTGTATTATTAATACTGATGATATAAAAATTTTGTTTGAAGAAAAAATACTATTTAAAAAAAATTGTTTATTATTCAAAAATGTTCATTAAAGATGATATAAATAATATCAGTTTAAATAATGGCATTACTGTTCATGCATATTAAGATAGATTTTTAAACTATAAAAACAGTGTAGGCCTACGTAGACTGAATTGCATTATCACTGATAACGCCGAAGCATCGTAACTTTAACGAAATGTGTTTGATAAGTAACTTACAATTTTATTGTGGAGTATGGGATTTATAATAATCTTTTCTTCATTTAAGTGTTGTTTAAATGTTTTTTACAACCTATGAAGTCGGAATAGGCTAACTTGTAAGATTTTTTTTGTATTTTATATATTCTAAATTAAAATAATTTCGACCCCATTGAATGGTTTTTAAACTTTCATTATTTTTTTGGAAAATTTATATGTAATAAATTTCAAATTTAAGTTTAATATTTTGAATGTACTTAATACAGAAAAATACACTTCAAAGTGCTGCAAACTTGTATTACTTACTTAACAGACATAGTGCTTAAAACAGATAATTAAACATATAATTTTTTTATTTTCTTAACAAACAATAAGCATAACACACTGACATAAAATGTTTAAAAATTAAATAATTTCTCTAAGTTCAATGTGAAATACTGAGATATTTATATCCATTAATATTGTATTTGACATACCAAGTTATCCCTTCATATCTTGTTTTTTATCTTAATGTGTCCCTTATCACTCATAAAAATTTAGCATTTTATCAAAGCGAAACTTAGTTAATTAAATAAAAAAGAAGGGTGTTTCTTTTTAATCAAAATTATATTAAAATAAATTTATATCTTTCGTTATAACTTATAGTATTAAATTATGAATCCAGTAAAAATAAAATTAAAATTGATAGTAATCAAAAATTAAATCGAAAAAATTATTTTCTTAAAAACAATTTATAGTATATACTAAATTAGTTGATTTCTTATACAATACTGCATTATAATTTATTACAATGATGTATTAATATTTATTACGTGGAACGTATAAAATATATTTGTTATATTATATATGATGACATAAAAACTAAATTAACATGCAATTAATAATAAGAAATTATTACTATTACTAATTTCAGTTTAATAATTTAGTTTTAAATATTAAATGAAACATTAATTTTTCATTTTAATATCAACGGACTATTGACCATCCTATCTGAATGCTTTTAATCGGTAATTAAGTATATTTGTAAAGAATATCTACGTAAATTTCAGAATTAATCAAATTAATACTTTTCTTGTTTGACGTTTCTATAATTATTACACTAAATAATAATAATTAATATACTAAACACATACCTAGTTTTTCACTCGGAATATCCATGTATCTCTCTTAATACGTTCTTTTAAATTCTCTGCAGGTTTTAATGTCCTTTCATTACTTCCTGTAAATACTACCGCATTAACGTTCACTTCAGAATTATGATTTTCTCTTTGCCGATCCGAACTAAAGCTAAGCAGATACAAAACACATAATATAATATTAAATTTCTAATCATTTCGGTTATAAAATAAACATTTCAAGAAAATTATAATTTAAACAGGCGAAGTGATTGCCACAAAAGTATTGGACTATGTTACGGTCGATATCTAATCTGCCTTATATAAGTATCGAATGATGTCAACTTATTTATATAACAATTACCTGAATTTCTACAGGATATTAATTATTTTATAACATAACAATGTAATATTTAATTTAACAGCTATACCAAAAGTAAGTTTCAATTTGTTTGTTAAATTAGTACCAAAATTAATACACAATAACTAATATAAAAGCTGTTATCTGTGTGTGAATTCCTTATAACTCGTGTAATTTTTGTCTATTCAGACGAAATTTTGGTTGTATTATTTTCATTTTCTGGCGGAAAGTATAAGCTACTTATTTTGCTGTAACATCTATACTCATATTATAAAGAGGTAAATTTTTGGTGTCAGCGGGTGGCGAGAGGCAAGACGCGTACATATACGAGATAGTCGCGTGGTCGGCGAGATACGCAGTGCATGTATCCGAAATTGTGTTATCGTTGACAAATACTTATGCTGAACATTTGCCTATTTGTTGTCGCTTAAAATAACGAATATCTTTTGACTTAAAAAGGATATTTCGAAATTTCTTCCCCCCGCGAGGAAATCTTATACATTTATAATATTTTGAGCCACAGCAACGTGTGGCGGGTACTGCTAGTTAGTTATAGAGTAAACATTGAATAAACACTCAGATAGTAGTTTGTAATCATCACAAAAACACCTTAAATCACTGAGAAACAATTTATCACATAATCGAACGTTTTCAACTTGTTCCACAGGCCATCAACAAGTTTTAAAATTATGCAACATTGTCAACATGTAAGAACATATTTAAATTACAAAGCCGTTCGAGTATATCGTTATTCGAATCTATATATATAATCGAGACGAGTTGATAATAATTAATAATAATAATAATAATAATCAGCGCAGAGCCCAAACGTTTAGGTGCTGGAAGTTGAAATTTGGTACACAGTTAGGGTACGTCACAAAAACGCATACTAAGAAGAGATTTTTCGAAATTCCTCCCCACGGGGAAGAGGGACTAGGATTAAGGCTTAACACTTCCATCAACAATGGAAGTGTCAAGTAACAATGGAAGTGTTAAGTAACAATGGAAATTCCAACAATGGAAGTGTCAACAATGGAAGTGTTACGTAACAATGGAATTGTTAAGAGGAAGCGACGTGCAAGACGCAGATGCAGTTTTTTCGTTTTTGCGGGAAATCGAACTTATTTTTAGACCCATCTAAAAATTCGTAATTAGTCTGGAAATAAGGGTGACCCAATTCTTGCATCTGTGAAAACGGGTAAGGTTGACTGTAACGTAATAATCTTAACTTTCGCTTAAACGGTTAGGAGTTAAAAGCTGAAATTTGGTACACAGTTAGGGTACCAAATTAAGTACCAAAGTTTTACAGTAACAATGATAATGTTAAGTAACAATGGAAGTGTCAAACAATGGAAGTGTTAATTAAGGAACAATGGAGAACAAGAGAAAGCGACGTGCAAGATTTACCGGCTCTGGAAAAAAAAAAAAAAAAAAAAAAAAAGTAATATGTTAGAACATATTCGATTTTCGAATTTAAACAGATTAGTTCGGTTTTTATCGACCTTTCTTCTATAGAACATTCGATGAAAATCGAACGATATAATCAGAACAGTCGTGAAAATCAAACAATATTAGAACATTCGATTTTCAAATTCGACCTTTCTTTAGAAATACTTAGTTTGTTGATGAAATTACTTTTTTCTTTTGTGACTACAATGTAATAATCTTAATCTTCGCTGTCGTTACTTTTGCCCGAGCAACGCCGGGCCTACCTGCTAGTTCATAATAAATGTGAGAACTGCCGGGGGGATTGGTCCGGTATCACCAGTTTGCAGCTTCGGACTCGCGAAGTCCACTCAATTGTTACTGAGTGGCTATGTAAATTATTTTTGTTTCAAGATCTAACGATTTTGAAGACGTTTTTCTTGACATCAATTAAAATAAAATAAATCGCATCCTAACTCGCGATAGCGTATGTCTAATCTTAAACCTACGTTCGTTTGAGGGTCGTATTAAACACGCGTGGCAGTAATTGTAAGTTCGTCGAAAGGAGTCCGATCTTAATGAAATATCTACTCAACCTCAATTTAACAAATAACAAACGTTTAATAAACTAAGCTAAACAATGGATAAATACAACTGGCATAAACATTATCTCTAGTCAATGGCGTAACTATGTACACCTCTAACTTCCGAAGAGAGAGAGAGAGAGTCTAGTTAATACTTCTAGTCAATCAATGGTTTCTGAACAAGTTTATTCGTACGTCGGAAAGAAGGTCTTACATCTTCTCTGGGAGGTTAATTTCGGAGAGTGCTGTAGACAGTAACAGACGAAGCTTAGTCTATGAGTTTCTTTGGGGAGAGACCGCTGCTTGTCGGGGAGTGTCCGCGCGGAGGTTCAGATCTTTGCTTTTTTTATCCTCTAATCCCTCCAATCGGGGGTCAAGATTCGAATCATCTGACAGGATGTCTATCATAACTCAAGTGGACAATCAAAATGGGCGATAACGTCTCGATTCGGGAAGTCGATAGTCGAAAAGAAAAGTTGGATTTCTTTTTTCCTCCACTTTTCCCACAATTTTACGAAAATGTGTTGTTTTTAATTAACTCGAAAATTATTTCTTTAACTTTTTACTAATTAAATGAAATTATTCTCTGGTCTCGAGAATCCCACATAAATATATACATAATACATATATTCATATGGATTATAGTAACAAAACAGTAAAAATAAAACGATAAAGACAAATAAAAGTTAAGTGAAACAGAAAGAAAAAAATTACATTTGTAATATCAGTTTCACATTGAATGGGCATTATGGATTAGATTCTAATAAATTCCTTTCGTCTATACCAGGGGTCGGCAACCTGCGGCTCGCGAGCCACATGCGGCTCTTTGGATGTGAAGCTGCGGCTCTTTAGTTCCATACGCAATATATTATTTATACGACCTCCTTCTTCACAATAAAGTGCGATGGCTTTTCGAAAGGTAAGGTGTTGAAACGTTTCGCTTTGTGCTTGAATGAAATAAATACATTCCTAAATGAAAAAGGCATTAATCACTCTGAATTAGAGAACAACAAATGGTTGCAAAAATTTTACTTTATGGTGGATATCACAGCGAAATTAAATGAGCTGAATCTAAACTGCAAGGAAAGGGAAACCCAGCCTATGTTTTAGTAGAAGAATTGGTTTGTTTTGAAGAAAAATTAATTCTTTTTGCAGAAGATATTCAGAGCGGTAAATTACTTCATTTTCAATTTCTAAAGCAATATCGCGATAAAACCAGTGCAACTGTTGACACAGAATTACTTCAGCACAGTTATAACAAAAAATTAAAGATGAATTTGCTGACAGATTTGAACAATTCAAAACCAACAAAACCACTCTAGCATTCATAGTAAATCCTCTTAACACAAATAGTAACGAAATCCACATTGAGCCATTTGGAATTGATACTGGATCTCTAGAAATGCAATTGATCGATTTAAAAAGTAAAGCTTTGTGGAGTGGAAAATTTACAGAGTTGAAAAGCAAGTTGGAAGAGTTGGAGGTCCAGAAATGTGTGTACGTAACGCAACAAAAGTGGACAGCTTTAAAAGAAAAGCCGCGACTTGAGGCACTTATATTTCGATGCATGGAATAGTCTTCCAGATTGCTACAGTGAGGTGAAGAAGTTGGCATTTGGAGTGCTGACTATCTTCGGATCGACATATTTGTGCGAGCAAGCGTTCTCTTGCATGAATATAATTAAAAGTAAAGTAAGAAGCCAACTAACAAATGAAAATTTAGAATCGTGTCTGAAACTTAAAACAACAAATTATGAGCCAAATTTATCGAAACTTTCTAAAACCATGCAAAGCCAACGCTCCCATTGAATTTGTTTGCTCATTGTTTGTTATTCAAGTACAAGTTAGTGTTGTAAGTAAATGTTTAATTAATAATAAAGACCTTTAATGACAAATTAAAAAAAGCAGAAGAAAAAAAAAACACAGAACACCAGGTTTTGGTTACACCCCAGCATACTTAAGTAAATGTTTAGATTGTTTTAATTTTTTACTTAAATAATAAGTAATTATTTAATAATGCCATTATATATATTATTAATTTAGTTGTGAAAAACACTACTATATATATGAATACATAGATTAGTTTTTTTATGAAAAAACTTTATTTATGCGCAGTACTATTTATTGTTGGCAAGAAAAAATTTTGTGCTCTTTAAAAACTTTGACATTTTTAAATTGTAATTTTTGACTCTTCCGACTCAAAAGGTTGCCGACCCCTGGTTATACACTTTCCATGCATAGTGTAAAATCGTGGGCATCTTTACAGTTTAAACACTTTCCTGAAAGGCAACTTTACTATATATCTCCCTCTTTTTTAAACTCATTGCCAATGCGGTGAGCACCGGTTTTATAACTTTATCTTTCTCACAATCAACAACTGAAACCTTGGACTGAGCTATTCTGGATAAATCTACATCTTGTCCTCTTTTTACAATTGTAATCATGTTTTTTGTCGTATTTCAATCTTGGTGAAAACGGGTAAGATAAGGTATAATCTAATAATCTTAATCTTCGCTATCGTTACTATTTGTCCGAGCAACGCCAGGCTCATCTGCTAGTTTTCAGCACGCTCCACTATAGTGGTGAAGTGCTTATGTTAGGACTTGCGTGTTCAATGACTTCACTTTCGTTACCTAAGTGTTATGTACTGCTAAATTTATTTATTCCGCATGTACACGCTCATGCGCAATAAGACAGTTCACTATTGTTATCTAAGTTGTTCCGTTCAATCCATTCATTTATAAAATTTATTTTAAACAAAATTAATATTTGATTCGCTTTGTGGGGTGTGCTATCAGATAGGCTTGACTAAGCTCGTTAAATATTATAGCAAATTGCCTATTTTGAACTTACATTATTAAATTTAAAAGTGAAACTTTAAAAAATGATAGCCGCATCGTGTTGAGGCTAGGTGGCGCATGAGTAAACCTGGTCAGTGGTGCTTTGTGCTCTTGTTCTTGTTTGTGTTTTCGTGGAAACTATTTTGTGTGGGTAACAATGTTGGGCACCATTGAATTCGCCTCGACAAGAGGAAGACACCGGTACCAAAAGTTTAGAGCTAGACCAAACCGTTCAGAAGTTACAATGGATTAACGATTCAGTAAGACTTTATAGAAATAGAATAGTTTAGAAATAGAATAACTGTTTTTCTAACGGGCGTGTCTATGGAGTTGGATTAGTTTTACTGGTTACTCTGTTTTTCATGGACTATTTAGTTTTTTATTTTATTACATTTAACGTTAGCCAGGTTGGCTATTAACGTTAGTATTATTAACGTTCATATTGTGTTGTCCCCATGGAGCCGAGTGGTGAAGAATTTCTGGGGATTTAAGAAAGGCAGCGTACTTGGTCCTTGAGAACCTAAAAGGATACTTTAAAAAAATAATAATGGAACCAAGATTGAAATTCGGAAACATACTGAATTCATTACAAGTTGCATTCAAATGGTGATCTGGTATATATGAAGATGGCATAAAAATGAACAAATTTAAAGAAATCTCCAATAAATTAAACATAATTATAGAAAATGACAACCAAGCAAAAATTTTAGAAAACCAAACTCGGGTTCTTGAAAAAGTATCTAAAATACAATTAAATAACTCAAAGGCTGCTGGACAAACCTTACATTACAGTCAAGTACTTAAAAATAAAACGGGAACTCAACCAACAAACAAGAAATCCTTACCAAGTTTACTGATAATGTATTTGGTATATACTGGTATATTGATAATGTATTTGGTATACTGGTATATTGATAATGTATTTTGGTATATCTGTGTATATTTGATAATGTATTTGGTATACTGGTATATTGATAATGTATTTGGTATACTGGTATATTGATAATGTATTGTTTATCTATGATATAAATGAAAATAGTTCCTGCGAAAAAATACGAAAAAACTAATTAGGGGAAGTGTTAAACCAGCAGAAGTAAAGATAGGTGTCCATAGAATTAGAAATATCCATACGGTAGTATTGCAGTCAACCTACACAAGATGGAAAATTTCAAAACCTTAAAAGGAGTGTTTAATAAAAAAATCCCACAATTTTCGACGGTGCTACCAAAAAAGAAACTACCACTAATATTATTAAAATCTGTCCAAAGTCAGCAGAATAAAGACAATATTATAAATGGAATCCACAGACAGATTGATTGCATTAATCAATTATATAATCTTGAAGACCTAAAAAAACAAACTAATCTTAAAATTCCCGGTAGGAACAAGGGGTAGAGAATTCACCAACTGGGTTTTGCAGGCATCCCCTCACATACGAAATATATTAATAAAAGAAAAAAAAAAATTAATATACAATGGTCGAGGTGCAGAGTCACTCACTTCTTCCTCATCGGAAACAAGTCAGTGACTTTGCACTTTGACCTATTTGAGCAACGAATCAGGGCCGAATTTAACAATCAGAGGCCCGTCGGCACAAATACGGTGCGGGCCCCTTTAAGCGTAGGCAAATTTGATCATTTAGAAAATTTACACAAAATACTGTACTTTTAACTAGATTTCAACAAGGAAGTTCTAAATTTAATTTAAAAATAAGGTTATTGTAAACATAAATATATTTTCTTGTGTAAAACTAATTATTTTAATTTAATTGAAAAATACCTATTTAAAATTTTTTCCCGAAATTTTCCGACATGTTTTATACGTTTTTCCAAGGTTTGGTTTTCTCTGCCTGTGGCCCTCGTGATTAGCCGCATTAGGCCGTCGCGATAATAGAAAAAAAAATTATGTTTAAACATAGTTTTGTGGGGGAACCTGGTCACCGGCTCCAAAATGCCCTTATGTAAATCCGGCCCTGCAACGAATACATTACCTGCTGTGAAATTTATGGACAGGACACTAAACTGCTCATAATTAACATATATTGTCCTGAAGAAATCGATCTTCAAGATATATTAAGAAAAAATCAATAAGATGATAAACGTTGTTCCCAAGAAAAACATTATTCTTGTATTAACGAGGTTGAGGCCGAAGTTTTAAACGCGAAAACGTGTAGGTCAGACGTTTAGCGCCGCCTTCCTGTAAGCCTAGAAGTTTGACAATGGTGTTTGGAAAGTCAGTGGAATCATGCTCGACATTCCAAAGGCCATTGTAAAACTTCTGGCTTACAGGAAAGAGGCGCTGAACATCCGACGTACACGTTTTCACGTTTAAAACTTTGGTCTTAATCTCGCTGTTAACTCGCACTCCCCAACTTGGAAAGGGAACAAACTCGACAAAGAGGGGGAACTTTCGAACAGTTCTGCAGTTCTAAAAACATCTTTACCTTGAACAACTTTTATTCACCTCCAACTTTTGAATCAAGCAGAGAAAAAGTTAGATAGACATCTCGGCCAGCTCTTCTAACATTTACAAATACATACACGACTGGAAGGGTTGAAGATGACACTATATTAAGTGACCATAAGTATATATCTTTTGAAATCAACATCCCTAATCTTAACATTCTAGAGGAACCAAGATATTGCATTTCCCGGGCAGACTGGGAAAGATGGAGAACAAACATTATGGATAAATTTGACACAACTCTCTCACACTCAAAGGAAGAGGTTAAGAGAAAGATTGAACAGAATTTCAAAATTATTAAGGACACGTGTGAGATCGCAATATCGAAATACAGAGCCAAGAATAAACCGGTTTCCTGGTGGAACGACACTCTATCTGAACTGAGGCTCAGATATAACACCCTCAGAAAATCATATCGAAAAACTAAATAGGACACACAAAGATCGATCTACAAGCAACAATACTTACAGCTGCAAAAAGAATACAAAAACCACATAAAACATTCTAAATTGAAAACCTGGAGAGAATACTGCACTAGAGCTATCAAAGACCCTTGGAGATTTCTACGAAGTGGAGATGTAACAAATTAAGAAAAACAGAGGCCGTGACCACTGTATTGACTATGGCTATAGAGCTAGTGGAAGGAACGGCGAAACTAGAGTACCTAGATATCAGCGTAGCGACACACGGGTCATCGCCGCCCATGTTCTGTCGACTGTCAACTCGTGGTCTATGGGTTTACATTAAGATATGACGATTTCTTTTAGTTTAAACTAAAAGAAATCGTCATATCTTAATGTAAACCCATAGACCACGAGTTGACAGTCGACAGAACATGGCGGCGATGACCCGTGTGTCGCTACTCTGATAACTAGGTACTCTAGGCGAAACTAGATCCAGGCGTCTCTAGCGGCGACATCGGGTAACTGAATCAGGGCTACAAAGGTGGCACCGGTGCTGTTCCACTTAGTACTTTTGTACTAATCTAGTATCTTTTTACTTGTTTCCGTACCAAGATACCCAACACCATTTTCCTAATACCATTTATCAAATCCTAATAACTTACCTTTCAACTTAGTACCTTTCAAAACATTCAGTTTTATTCTATTTACTTTGGCAGTAAATAGATGTTTTTATTGCGTTGAAAAAATACGTTTAACTGCTGCACTTGAGTGAGGAATCATTCAAGTGCAGCACTTGAACGTATTTATTTACAATTAAATTTAATAAAAACTACAAAATCGAGTACTTATCGATTCCTGTGAAGCACTGTTATTAGCAAAGGAGCTATTTAAAAGCAACAACGGACGGCCGGATGGCCGAGCGGTAAAGGTGGCAGCCTACTGCTCTGGGGACCCGGGATCGAATCCGAACGGGTCGAAAAATCCCCAGGAATTTTTCGGGGGGGGTGGTCCGTTCGGATATGTCGGGCCCCGTCCCTCACCACCCGGTCGCCCCATTGTGGGCCTGGCCGAACCCATAATGGGCCTACTAAAAGAGGCCCTCTTAGTGCCCACAGGGCGGAAAGAGTTAAAAAAAAAAAAAGCAACAACGATAAAATGTTACACATAGGAAACCATCATCTTCTTCAACCATACAAAAACATTCTAGTTAGGAAGATTCCGATGATGATGATCTTACCAGTGATTTTTCAATGTGATAATTTAAAAGTTTAGTACTTCATTACTTTTGCTTCAACATTTTGTTCATTCGATTGTTGTTGAGGAATAATAGCGTTCTTGTAATACAGTAGAACATCGATTATCCGACTCGCGATTAACCGACTTATCGGTTAACCGACCGCGTTTTAGTCGGCAAATTCAAATGTCCGCTAGTGATGTGGCGCTACAATATTTGGTAATGTCTTGGCTACTTTAATATTATTTTTGTTAAATTTTTGCATGTTTTAGCTGGCAGCACTGGCTCGTTCATGAAAGGGAGGCTAGTATTTAAACCAGGCCTAATACACTATACTAATAATGTATTTTTTCATACTTTTCGGTTATCCGACTTTTCAGTTATCCGACCAACCCCAGTCCCCAATTAAGTCAGATAATCGATGCTCTACTGTATTTAAATAATATATAATATAAACATACATTCAGCAGTTTACGGTCAAAGTAATGTCTGAATTAGTCAATACAGTTACTTCTCGACTTATGACGGGGTTCTTCGGACGTAAGTCGAGAAGTGACTGTACTTAACAACAAAAGAGTTAGCCATCTTACACAAGCACAAGCGAAGGGTAACTGACTGCAGAACAAAATTAAAGATGACGCAGTCAATCGCAAGATATATGTGTATATGACATATATTTGACGAAAACTATAAAAAATTGATATATTTTAAAAATTTTTAAATAAAATTTTTCGTCATAAGTGCGAATGGTCATAAGCTGAGGTGGTCGTATCTCGAGAAGTGACAGTAGATCATTTTGACTTAATGTATTGATTCTGCACGTACTGTACGTATGTCGTATTATCGATATTAATATCGATTTTTAAAAAAAATACTATCGCGCACATTACTGGTTAACTTTGTACCTGGTGGCGCAGTAATATTGGTAACACTACCACCGACCACACAACAGTTAATTTTTGAAGTTTTGTGTGGCAGAAAACTAGTTCATTATCACAGGAAAAAAACAAGCACCGCGTTCAGTACATATCCAAACCAAAGAAGCACGTGTTTTTTCGAAGCAGTTTTCTTTGCCTGCGTACAGGTGGCGCTCAACTTAGTTCCTCTAGCTCTATATCGAAATTGCAGCCAGTCTGGTTGTGGGGTAACTTGATTGAGGACTTTACAAGTGAAGGACACGTATTGAACGAACGAATTAATTTAATGCTAAAAGAAAAAATCAAATTGACAAACAGCTCGCGGACTTAAATAGTATTCTTACAAACTATACAATTTCCTTGATCGTATCCACTAAGTATGAAGAGATTGCTTGGAATCACAGTACTAATAGTATACACTTATCCTTAGCATATATACAAATATTTACAGAGTAGTATACTTGGTTGTCGCATTTTATTAATACAATTGATTGACGAAAAATTGACGTTCTTTGTTAACAAGCACGTGATCGAAACTTAGTTAACAAAATTATAAAGCACCGAATTGGTGAAATAATCGTCTCGATGAGTAAGCCTAATTCTTACTTGTAGGTTTATCTAAACTATTTGCCAGTTGTGGCCAATTCCTGATCGATGGGTTAGGATTGTCTTTTTCGCTCGCAGAGGTTCAATCTTCTATCGTTATTGTTTGATTCCTACCCAAAACCTTCTCCACTCGTTTCGTCCAGTTAGGAGTTTGTAAGTCTAATCCCCTCTGCTCAGTCCCCGAAGGAAAAAGAAGTCTCTAACCTGCATGACAGGTATTTTTATAGCTCCCGCTATCCGGATACATCAATAGACACGTGATCCTTTCTAGACCAATCAACATTCACCACTGTGGTGACCTCAAAAGGTGATACAGAATTCATAGGCCGCGTTTCTTTATGCAGCGCTCGAGAAGCGCTTTACAGCGAACACTCTGAAACCCGTTTCTAAATGCAGCGCTGCAATGTAGCGTAGCGAACCGTTTCTAAATGTTCGCTGCAAGAGATCGCTGCAGCAAAGATAAAGCAGCTTTTACGTCCGCTACACGTGTAAAGCAAAATGGACGCTTGTGTGTATAATACGATATTATGCTGTAAAAATAAAAAAGTCGAAGTGACTGTTGATAAAAATATTATGTAAAGACTAAGAAAAATTAAATTTTATAAAATGACTCTGAAAGTTATCTAAAGAATAAGAAAATAGTATATTTTAAATATAATTATACATTTCCTATCTCTCTATTTCGTTCACATTTTCGGAAAGAGAAATTCTCAAATCTTTATATCTCTTTATTTAAATATTGTAGTTCTTTAACTAAAGCACTACTTTTGGCTGTAACTGGAATTAAAGAATAGATTACGGCGTCCATATTTCGCTCGAGCGGAGAGCGTTTCTAAACTATGATGCAGCGACGTGTAGCGATAGCCGCTTGTGACGTCATTTTCGCTACACTCTCGCTGCATAAAGAAACGCTGCCATAGCAATACATACGCGTAACAAACAATCGAGGAAACAAAGAAAACCCGATACAATATCAGTTAAAAACGGAAAATTATTTCAAAAAATTATTTTTAACACAAATAAATAACTATAGTGGCGGGGCACTACACCACCATGGAAACTACAGAAGGACATACAAATGATCTGCAAACTACCATCAAAGCTTTATTTCAAAAAATTTGTGTAGAAGACAACGAACACGAAGATCTCGACATTTATAGTGAAATCGGAGACAAGATAAACGTAGATATTAATACCCTCTGACACACCCCCTTTCACACGCGAAGAAGTTGGAAAAGTAATCACTAACCTGAACAACAAAGACCCCGGGCTCGACACAATTACCCCAGAGATCATCAAACAGATTTGGAACATAAACCTGACATTACTTTTTTATCTTTTCAATACTTGCCTACATTTCAGCCTCTTCCCCAGGGAGTGAAAAAGAGCCAAGTTGGTACTTGTGCCTAAAGTAAATAAACCTAGAGATTATAGACCAATTTTCCTGTTACCTACGCTAGGGAAAGTAATGGAAATACTTACAAATATTCTCTGTTGGCACCTTGAGTCAAATAAACTACTGAGTGACAATCAGTATGGTTTTAGAAAGCAAAGGTCAACCGTTCATGCTATCACTATGGCAGTCAACAAAATCAAAGCACTACTTGATAGAAATAAATATGTTTTGGGACTTAGCATAGACATTTATAAAGCATTCGACAGTACATGGTGCCCACTGATTCTTTATTGACTCAAGCAACTACAATGCCCCACGAACATCTATCTACTGATGAAACAATACCTTCATGAGAGGACTGTTACCATCAAAACAGGGAATATTATATTTGAGAATGAGTATAATAGGGGCTGTCCACAGGGCTCAGCCTGTGGGCCGCTTCTATGGTGCATTTTTTTCAATGATTTTTTTACCTAGGACTTCGGACAAGACAAAATTATTGTGTATGCAGATGACGCACTCGTGCTGTTGACAGATAACTCTAGAGCAGAACTCGAAAGGAAAGGAAAGCAGACTATGTCAAAAATAAGTGAATGGGGAGGGAAAAACAAGCTGAACTTCAATCTAGGAAAAACGACAGGAATCGTCTGGAACAAGCCAGGCACTCAAAACTTGTACAAGAGAGTACCGACAATTCAGATGGGGTCGGAAAGTATAAAAATAAAGAAAAACATTAAATATTTAGGGATTACACTTGACTTTAAGCTTGTTTGGACCACACATATTGAGAACATTTCTAAGAAAACAGGGTTAATCTTTCAGTCTTTCTCTAAGGTCGCTAAAAGCAACTGGGGGCTTGATTCTCATGCTATGGACTCAATTTATAACATGATATTTATTCCAATAATTACCTATGCCTGCCCAGTTTGGGAGGAAACCACTCACAAAATACATAATAAAATGAAACTAATATGAGACCGCGGATTTTAGCGGGAAAATTTGTGAAAATGAAAGAAAACTTTCATTTTTTTATTCAAAAAACTTATTGTAAACAATCCCAGAGAGAAACAATTCTTCGCGGAGAAAGGGGGCAGAGGTCTCCCTTTTCTAACAACAGTTAGTTGGGAAAGTTGACACTTAGCTGTCAAGAATTCGCAAGTCATCGTCAACAACCGACATCTTCCCACACTAACTCTATAAAAGTTCGCGTAACCGGAACTTTGCGCGCTTGCATAGGAAGTTATTATTGTACTTGTGTCTGTCTCCATGCCCAGGAACGAAGTCCTGTCAGAGATTACCTACGAATAACTCTTCCACATCGTCAGCGACCGCCACACTTCGAGATATCGTCCAATCTCACACCAAGAGGTATTTTGTTAGGACCTTTGTAAACTCTCTCTCCCGCACCGGCAATAGGCTTAACGCATAGCCGTCTTAGTAGAATCTGTAAACTTGCATTTAACCGCATACTACTGTAGAATCGTTTGTAATCGCCTTATATGTTATTTTAGTTATTCAATGAATGTTTTATTTGTTCACCTGTCCCCTGTCACTCCAAGACGCCTGTCGACTTACCAACGCACCTCCCCACTCACTCTTTTTTCTTGCCCTCCTAGCCATCCGAAACGACAACGAGATCGGGTTTTGCCAACCCGTGCAGTGTAAGTGGTCAGCGAGGATAACCCCTGACCCTCTGCTTATCTCACACTAACATCAGCCCAAAGGAAAGCACTACTGATTCTCACTAAAAGTTATAGAATGACTCCTGCAAACAGCCTCCAGATAATCGCTAGAAAAGCCCACATCGAAATCAAATATCACTTATTAAAATGGAAACTGAAACATGAAAACGACATCGTCATCGGGGATGACAGACTTAAAAAAGACGACTTCGATGGTAGATCTTTTATGCACTTATCCAGAACCCAAGTTAAAGAAAATATTTTTACTCTGAACCATTGACAGACAATCATATAGACGTATACACAGATCAGGGCCGGATAAAGGGGCGGGCAAGCCGGGCGACTGCCCGGGGCGCCAAACTTTCAGGGGCGCCGATATAAAAATAAAATATTTTTTTACATTTATTATTTTTTTAGATTTTATAAATTAAAATTGATCATTTTTCATGAGACATCGAAGCAATTTTTAGCACGCAATAAATTGTTTTTTCTTTAATAATACCAAATAAAGGTCACTTAAATTTTTTGAAAAATTTCAGGAAAAATGCCACGAAAATAACCACCAGAGGGCTTCTCACACAAGCCAGACGTATTCGTTGTGGAATTAATTAATTTTCATTATTTTTACGTTACATACACATTTTTTACACAGTTCTTTATTGTGTAATTTTGATTTTTTTGCCTTTTTTTACTATTTTTTTTATTTGCAGTAAATTTGTATATTCTTGTATGAAAGGGCGCCAAATTTTGTTTTGCCCGGGGCGCTCAAAACCCTAAAACCGGCCCTGACACAGATGGGTCTAAAACAGGGGTATCTAAGCTTTTTGTTTCTCTGGGCCACATTGAAAGAAGTCATGGAGTTTTGGGCTACAAGTATCTTGTATATACTTGTGGCCCAATCCTTAAATATTCAACTATATGTAAGGATTAATATGTCTAGATTATAGTAACAAGTATTAAAACTTTATCAGAAAAAAGGATATTTAAAAATATTACTTCTACAGACACTTTCAATTTTTACTTAGAAATAAATTATATACAGTAGAGCGTCGAAAATTGGCGTCAATTGGGAACTGGGGTTGTTCCAATTAGTCATTTGTTCCAATTTCCGACTTTGTACGAAAAAATATATTAACCTGTCCGATGTTCAAATTTTTCTCTGTTGTGTATCGCTTCCTGTTGAATTTTTCTCCGTTGCGTGTCGCTTCGTGTTGAATTTTCATCGAGTTTAAGCCTAACGAAAATTTTTATAATAATAATCGAGGCTATCGTATCGTTAAAAATTATTTCTGCATTTTGTACAAACAAAATAAATATATTGAAGAATATAAAAACATGAAAATTATACTTTAGAAGTAAATCTAGTATCAAAAACGTTCGATTCAGCACGACACAGTCCGACTGAAAATCGTTCCAATTTCCGGCCATTTCAATTACCGACGTTCCAATTAACGATGCTCTACTGTAATTCATTTATTATAAAAGAGACACACAAAAATTTATTTAAAAAACACAAATATTTGTTTTATTTCAGTCTCTAATTAATAAAAAACGACGAAACACCATTTTAAACTACATTTTTATTTGACTGATATATTTATAAATAATATGTAGCCCAAAAAGTAGCCAACGGCGCCAAATGATATATTTTACGCCAAACTAAAAAATGGGTAATCAAATTTGGCGCAAAGTAACCAAATCTTGCAACGTTGGAAGGAATACTAAATAAATCTGGAGTTGGAACTAAAAGGATTACAAACCCAAATGCAAGAACGAAAGATAAAGAAGTAAGGAAGGTTGGAAAATTAAGGGTCAATATTTGCATAACAGAAGGTCTATTTAACCTTTCTCACTTCATTTTATCTTTTGGCCTTTCTCTTTATTCCTTCGAATTTGGGTCTATAATCCTTTGACCCACAGCTCCAGCTTTATTTAGTATTCCTTCCTCATTGACACATTTTCAAGTATTTGAAAACATTTCCTTTTCACTCAAAAATAAAACATGTATAAAGGTTTACGGCTTTGTGAAACTTTTTTTTCAGTTTATGCCGTTGAAATGAATAAATAAAAATAAAATTTAGAAATTTGTCGGTTTTGTTAACACGCTCATTGTACTGCATTGGAACTTGCCTTGTGCCGCGGGTTGGACACCCTAGTCTAAAATTAAGAATAACGTTGGTGGCAGTTATATATCATAAATATACCGAAATCGAGAATAAACTTCTCAAATTAGACAATAGATGCGGTGTTATACAAGCGTAACTGCTGGCGATTGCCACTGCAGTGGAAGACTGTATTTCTAAATACCTACATCATAATGTTAACATCTATTCTGACAGCCAAGCAGCTATTTACATAATTCAAAACAAGGATACTCACCCGATTTCGAATAATATTAATACTACTATGCTAGAAAATTCAAATGGTGTCTTCTCCTTTTATTGGCTGAGAGGACACCAGGGAAATATTGACAACGAAAGAGCCGAAGAATTTGCAAAGAAGACAGCCACCAACCAAGAAAACGCTATAATATAGAGCAAATTACCACCTTCGATAGGATACGACGCTATAAAAAACTATATTTTAAAAGAATGGCAAATGTATTGGGACAACTTCCGTAATAAAACAACTTACTCATACTTACCAGACATTAAAAGTATCTACAAGATAAATTGGCTCGAAATCGATCATAATACAACCCAATTAATAACGAACCATGGCTGCTTTCAAAGCTACTTACACAGGTTCAAAATTACTGATAGTGGTAAGTGTTCTATTTGTGACTAAACCGATAGAAGCGACCACTACCTATTCAGCCTCCCTATAGTCGAAAAAGAAAGAAACGATTTACAGCAAATTTTAGGCTACAAACATTTAGATTGGCCATGCAATAAAAGCCTTCTCTTGCAAGACGAAGAAATCTACAAGTCCTCTCAAAACTCTTATTGACTTATATTTCAAACGGACTTTGGTACAAAAATTATACTGAATATTGTCGATTATCCGGGAAGCTACCCAGCCCTTTATTGTGTTAAGTCTCACGCGTTGCAAGTAGTGACAGAGTCCACTTCCGCCCATACCATTCATTTACTGTTACGCACATTTAACATATTTTTTGTACAATGATAACTGTATGTAGTTTACCACCCAGTTTTGCTAACTTGTAAGTGGTACTGGTTATGTATGTATATATCATTTGTACCTGATTAATAAAAAAAGCTGTATCGTGTCATTTCTATAAATTTTTTTTTAAAAAATCTTTCTATAGTGAACATTTGACGTTCCTAAGCTTGAAGGGGGTCGCTATATAAAAAAGTTTAAGAAGCCCTGATTTAGAGTGCTACCACTCATCTAACTAGAATACTTTCAATTCATCTTTGTTTTATCAACGTGGAATTAATAAGACTCGCATTTTTTTCACAAACAAATGCCTAGGGGAAAGCGTAAGAGGGAAACTGGTCAACTGTATGTTGCTTTATCCCGTTCAAGAAAGCAAAACAATATTAAGGTGTGTATTACTGAAGGAAGACAGCAAGGAAAAGTGTTAAAAGAATGTTTACTCAGAATGTAGAGTATAAAAAAATTTAATAGTGAAATATTTCAATAATATTTTAATATGAAGGCCTTACTCTGTGTGTGTAAGAGAATTCACTATAACTCCTACTATTTTTGTCTATTTCAAGTGAAATGTCGTTTTGTTGCTCTTTATGTTACAACAGCTAGTTTAAACTACTTAATTTGTAGAAATATTAGCAACTCTTCTCGAATTTCTTGAAATCTCTACTCTTCTCAATTTTTCAATGTCTTTCAATGTCAAACTTAAAAGTATTTCGTTATGCTTGACAGGGGAATTTTTAGTAATAATAAAATTGCCACTCTAACAAATGATAAATTAAAAAAAATATTCGAAATAGAATATTATCATGAAAAAGTGAAAAAACACATATAAATACAGGTTATCTTCGATTTTCAGACAAATAACAGTTTTTCACACAAAACTTCGGAAACTATAAATCGTTTCGTACGGAAAGTCCAGGTTTTCGTACACTTCCATCTTGACTGAAAGCTACTTCAAGCTATGACTATTACTACTACTTGCTTCCGGTTACATCAAACTGATGTATGTAAACTAATTTTTAATTTTTACGTTTTGTCAACATGGGGATGCATATTGTCGCGTCTTTCACAGAAATTATCAATTTATTTTACAACGGCAATTTTGCCCAGGCAAAGATGCCCATATAACTACACTATTCTTCGATGAATGTCTTTCAAAAGAAAGATCAGGTCAATTGTAAGTTGATTTTTTTCACATGTATTTGGTAGCAATAACACCATCAATATATGTATCGCTCATTATATATGCAATTCTGATTGCAATAAATATCTTACTAATAGCACGGCTATATCACTGGCTTTCGTATTGGCTAATTAACTTTGGACACGTTGCACACATCATACACCGGAGTGCAGCACGGTAGACGAAATATTTTTATATACCGCAGTGTATATATTTATAAAAGATTACACAATATTTAATTTTAGTAATTATTATTTAGCTTACAGGAAATAGTATAAAAAAGTACAGGAAAGATGATACAGAAAATTAATCAAGATAAAGTAATGTCTTATTAGTAAATAAGACATTACTTTTCCTATTAACGATGTAGTCGTGTCGGTCATCCGTATAACTTCGTTCAGAGGGAAAAGTTTTGAATCGAAGTAACGTGACAATCTACAGTGGAACCTCGCTTAACGAGCATAATTCGTTCCAGAGTCTTACTCGTAATGCGATATACTCGTTAAGCGAAACGATTTTTTCTATAGAAATTAATATAAAATACGATAATGCGTTCTACGTCGAAAAATGCTCAAATGTTTTATATATAACATTTATTCAAAAAAATTGTACAATATACACTGTTAAGAAGCGTGAATCATCATTTTTTCTTCTAGCGCAGAATGAACCATCATGGAATGAGAATTCGATTTGCAGAAACAAAACAAAAAACACAGCTAATATAATATGTTTGATAAACACTCCAAACCATTTGTCAAATTCTCCAGTTATGTAAAGGCTATAATTAAATATTAGAAATTAATTAATTTTACTGTAGGTAGGCAGTTATGTTCCTATCTCATATTAAATTTAATAATTATAAATAGTTAATTTTTAATTCAGACATTTCTAAACTTTAATTTGGAATCAGTCATTAAATTTAATGACCCAAGAATTTGGCCTATCGTTTGGCGTGTTTATTATATAACGGGCTTGGTTGTTAATGTTTATAAGTAATATGCGTGAACACAAGTTTGGAAAAATATGTGATTACAAGCGACACTGAAATGCAGAACAATTGCTAAACACAGACTGATGGAGCATACCGCATGCGCACAGTTCGGGACTTTCCGTCTTCTCATCACTCGTTCTGCGAAACATCGCTCGTCAAGCAAGGAAAATTTTTACAATTTGTTTTGCTCTTGTGCGAAATACTAGTGCGAGGTGCTCGTTAAGCGAGGTTCCACTATACTATATAAAGATGAAGAAATGGAAGTCTCTTTTTTCTTTCTGTCACGGTATGCCAAAAACGGCCACTAGGGGCGCCCCTAGCTATTATTTAAATTAACAATATAAATTATTTTATATTTATTTTATATTTATACAATATGATATTCAGTATATTATTATTTTTATTTGTAATTTAGTATGCCCTGATGCCTGCATCGGGCGTTTTGACTTGTACTATATAAAAAAGATACAGAGCAAAACTATACAGGAATTTCAGGTTTAGAATGTATTCCAAACCTGAAATTCCTACATAGTTTAGTCTGGCCCTCCTGCCCCTAAGCTTTATACCGCTGGTCTCAACGTTCAAGTATCTAACTCTTATCTCGATAGTGAGGACAGACATACAGGCAACAGTTAAAATTTATAGATGTACAATATTTTCAAATTGCAATACAATAATTTTTCTATAAACGCAATATTTACGAGCATACTTCACACATAATTTACACAATCTGTTGCAAAAATATAAACATTTTATTATAACATAAAATAATTAATACCCTGCTAGATTGTTCTAACCGATGCAAAAACACCTATCTCACTGAGAATTATGTTTTAACCATAACGGACGTTTTCAACCAGTTCTTAGGTCATCTTCAGGTTTTTAAAACTCTATTTTTTTTTTTTTTTTTTTTTTTTTTTTTTGTAAAGAACAGGTAAGAACACATTTAAAATACAAAATTATCTGGAATTTTCAGCTGTTTGAATTCAAAAAATAAATTACTGTAATATACAAAGGTAATCCCAAAAGTAAGGTTTCTTATTTTTTTTTAAATACAAAGAAACTTCTATTTTCAATAATGTTTACATCATTGTAAACCTTGAACACACATTTTCTGTTAAGAGGTTAATTAGTTGTGGTTGACTATTCTCTCTTCTAGGAGGAGATCAACGACTAATTTTGCTCGAATTATTTCAACTCTCTTCCGCAACGGCCCCTTTTTCTATCAGACCAGAGGTATGGTGGCATTCAAATTGGAAAATCCAACATACGAGGTTATCAGCCTGCACAAAATATAATTTAAGTGGTTTTCGAGGGTGCCGAGTTTAAGCATTTTATCCGTTTTTCGCAAAATTTGATTTGTTGTCAGATAAGTATTTTGATATTCGGCTGTGAATGGAACAGTTTTTTAGAAGTAACATTCATAGTTATATAAATCAAATACTATGATATAATAGAAAGGTTAAAAGGACAAATGAATCTAATAATGTTAACGTTTGTTGTTATCTGTTGCCCGAGAAACGCCGGGCTCATCTGCTAGTCTATATATGTACAAATACCAATAAATGATTAGACAGACAATTTCTAAAGTCCTATCTGAACGCGAAAAAGAGTTTACATCAATGAACATACTCCCTCGTTTAACATTTGTTTATCCTTTTGTTTGGAGTAAACAGACAACTGGCTTGACGCTGGTATATCTGAAATGGTTAGGAAGCTTGAGGTAGATTCAGGAGACAGTAGGAATACTGCAGTTCGAACAGGAAACAAGTGGGGGATCAGCTTGAATGGGAACTGGAGCCAAACGGCTAAAATCGAATAAACGGCGGGAACTGCGAGGTCTCTGAGAACTCCCAGAATGGCAGGAAGTTGTCCTTTTTATAATCGAATTTTCTTCAATCGAAATTTGGAGTTTAAATCATCTGATAGGACGTATAGAGGAGTCAAACAGTCAGATGTTCGTTAAGATCTGCGATAAGCTGTTGCGAAATGAAGGTTGATTTCCGGTTTTGTTACAAAAGTAGCAAAAGTGTCGTCCTTTTGATGAGAAAAATAAGTCAACGAAATTAAATTAAAGTAACTAACATACATTATTACTTGAAAATAAGGCTCTTATTTATAAATTCGCGAGGGTCAAGCGGTCTGGACCAAGGCCGAGACTACACTAGCGTAAAAACGAGCATAAAAACCCTCGCCGTAAAAACGTTTAATCACGTGACCATGATATTTTACGCCAAAGCAGGTCGTAAAGTATGATAAAAGCGTCTTCTGGTGCTCCACCAGAGGACGCTTTTATCATATTTTCATTTTTATTGCGGAGGAAGTATCCTAGAAAGGAAGGTGGTCTCCGTATTTTTGTGATTTTTTATAAACTGCTGATGGTATCGACGACGGAAGTAGAAAAACTGAAGCATAGGTTTCATCTTTGTTAAAACTTGTACTTATATTTACTGTATATTTTCTAATATTTACCATTATTATTTTACATGCAGTTTGGGACCTGGAAGAGCCAATGGAGATTTAACCGTCAGGCTCAGATTAGATGGTCTCTACGGTTAAACTGATATTTTAGACACAATTTACACTGATTAGATACTGAGGAGTTAACCAATATTCAGTTAATAGTGTCTTCTGCTTGACAATAACTATAATGATAATTTCAAAAATACTTTGTTGCTTATAGAAACTATTTGATACATGAAACTAACTTTAATTTATGCGCAGATTTTAACGCTAGAATGAGACATCCTGATTATTTGTCATGTTTTACCAGTGACCGGCAAATTCCTATGAGAGTTTCAAACGATTTTACTGTTAATAATAGAAAGAAAAATCTTTATAATTTTACGAGGATAATCGTCTTTCTTTAAATTGTTTATTTCCAAGAGATAAAGAAGGCAATTTTACTTACCATGCAATTAAAGGAGAAAATGTAATTTATTTCGTGATAGTGTCACAAAAAATATGTTCCCATATTGTAAATTATGTGTGTATTTTATTAGAGATAGGCTCTGATCACTCACCTGTTCTTTTTTAATGATACCGTTGATATCATTTACAGTTCCTAATATATAATTTTTCGATAAATACTTAATATGGAGGGATGAATTTAAATCTTCATTTGCTGTTACGTTGGATAGTATTTTATTAAATTAGTATGGAGGAAACCTCACATCCAATTATATAGTGGAATGTGTAGTTAAGCGGTAATGTCTCTAGATTTAAGTTATAATGTTAAATCTGTACAACGAAAAAGACATATGCGCAGTATGATAGCGAGTGTTGCACCATGAGAAAAACTCTTGAAATTGTTTAAGAAAGTGAATAAACTAAATACGGATAAATATTGTGTTTTGTATTAAAAAAAATTATTTAAAACAGTACAAACTATTGTCAAAAGAAAAAACAGCATTACTTTTAAAACTTAAATAAAAGATTGCTGACATCCAATAACTAAAATATTTTGGCAAGTAATTGATAGCTTTAAACATAAAAATTTATCGGATCATAGTTTAAGAATCCCTTGAAAAGATGGTTCAATTTTTATGCTGTTAAATTTTATAAAGAACATTCTTTACTGATTAATGATGAACAGTTGTCAATTGATGTGAATAATGTATTTTTCATAGGAACAGAATCTTTTACAGATTTTGTACTGTAGGAAGTAAAAGGAGAAATTAACCGCTTCAAATCTGGTATCCCCCTGGAATTGATTTTATTAGAACGAAATATTTAACGTGTTTTTCTGAAAAATTTCTTTTCACAATATTGGACGTTTTAAACCTCTTAACAGTGGAACAGTCAGACGCCTCGCTAGCAGTTAGTTGTGGAGTAGAAGCGTGGAAAATTTTTTAAGAATTTTCCCACGCGTTTTTCTCGTTTCCGTTTAGGAAAAAAAATTTTAAACAGTTACGTCTTGTAAAGAAAAAATCGTTCTTTATTGTCACATAATTTTTTTATATATAAATTTTTTTCGCGGTAATTTTTTGCTAAATTTTTTTTTTCAAATTTATATTAAATTCTTATTTTGATTTTCCATCCGTTACGATTTATCCAATAGTTTTGAATTTATTTTCAATTTTATATAATATTTTAAAATTTTAGGCATTTAAGTCATGACGATTTTTTTCAACCTGCGAATCAAATGCAAGAAAATGTAATTGACAGTTAACAAATTTCATCCATAACGGTAGATGACGTAAAAGTTGTTATGTTTATAACTACGATGCCTGGCGGCTTTTTTTCCAGACTGAAATGTGGGTGAAGGTCGTCTCGTGTTCTACTTTCTGTAGAAGTGACGTAATCATTGTAAATAAAAGAAAATTTCAGTACATCTTTTATTTAAAATTTTAAAATTCGTTGTTCAAATTTACACCGAAATATTAAAGCGGATTAAAATATTAGCATTTGGTAAATAAACTTACTTGACATATAATAAATTTAAATAAATTAATCGATAAGAAACAACAAAACAATAAAGAAATGTAAAAATATTTTTATATTCATTTTCACATTTATAACATATGTTATCGTCATTGATCGATATTTAATTTTAAAAAACAATTTTCATCATTGCCATGCATCAGAAAAAAAAAGCATAACTTCCCTAAAACACTTCACAAATATAAGTATAAAACGCATTAGTCATCAAAATTGCAGTAAAAGAAAAAAAAAACTTTCTGCTGCTTTCGTGGACATTATGATGAATGGTATAAAAAGAATATAAAGTTTTATGATCTCTATCAGAAAGAATTGAAGTGGATAAACAGTTTCTTCGACGTATAAACATCAATGTATGCTGACGACACTGTAATTTTTTGAAGATAGTTTACAAATGTTGTGAAAAAAATTACAGTTTTAGAGGAATTTTGTTGTGGCTATTAATCATGCACAGTATAACGTTTTAAGAACTAAAGTAATAGTATTCAGGAAAGGAGGTAGACTGTAACGCAGAGATGGTTTTTTGAATAATTAATCTTTACAAGTTGTTTCAACTTACATATATCCAGGAGTTTTATTTTTGTCTCCTGTACAAAAATAGTAGTATACTAAAATGGCACTAGTTTCTAAGTCACCTATTTTTTTCAAGAGCTAAAATTAATTCTGCTTATATTTGTATAAAATAATTTCAATTAATGATTTTATCTTTATGCTGGATAATATAAATTATAATTAAATATTTTTAAATACCCAAGTGAGCGCCTTTGGACAAGACATCCCCTGACATCCAAAAGACCTAATGCAGTGTTTCCCAACGTGGGGCCCACGCCCCACAAGGGGGCAATTTGATTGTTAAGGGGGGCAATTCGAAACTCGTCCAGAGTTTAAGTTAACCGTATAGCCGCTGTACGCCATATTTATTGTAAATATTGATTTAAGTTAGTTTTAATTTTCTTTGTTTTCCTTTCCTTCTAGAACTTTCCTTTATAACCCTTTTCCCTTGGGGTGGGATTAACAATTCTGGGAACCACTGAGAACAAAGAGATGAACAAGGCCCTGAGGCTGGTGAAAGAGGAGAAAGAACATTCTTTGCCCAGACCTCGAGGTGGGCAGACGTGATTTGTGGTGTTCTAGGTCGTGTTTGGCAATGACTGGAAAGTGCAAGAGACTTTGATGAAAGGATTGTGTTTTATCGTGGTTACAATAAAACAGTGTGACAATTAAGTGCCAAGAAAAAACTTCAACGAACACGGCAACGAGAGACCTTCCAAAAGAGTTCAACATATATGTTGGGGAGCATAAGAATTTTAGAAAGGCTTAGGTGGGGCATAGCACAAAAAAGGTTGGAAACACTGGATCTAAATGCAGTCAACCAATTTAGTAGCATAAAATTAATGTACGACACGATCTTATTTTCGGGGAAACACGGTTTTTGATAATGGTATTTTGGATTTGTTATTGTATTATATAATATTATATGATACAATATAAGATTTCATATTAATGTTAACTCTGTGGTATATCGTAAACTATCTGGTTACTTTAGGCATGTACTACAAATGATTATATATACTGTGTAGTATCTATGTGTAATGTGTTTTAAGTATTGTGTGTTGTACTGCTTCAATATATTGTCTAATGAGATTGTTAATTTCACTCTTGTTATACAAACATTTACATAGTGAACACATGCTGGATTTTCTCTGCTTTGAAACCATGTAAAAAGCTTCATAATCTAATGGAGATTTTATGTAATCACAAATAACTTATATAACTGTGATTCCCGATTATGCTACGCGGTGCTGGAGATAAACATTGTACCTTCAGTAAATAAGAATTGAATTGAATTGAAAATTGTCCCTATATTGGCAACTACTTATTGTGGTAAAATGGAAATCGTTCTTGCTCTATATATTTGAACTTTTTTATTCTATATGCATTTGAAGTTTGACATTTCTAGAATTTCAGGAATTGTAATAAAAAAAATAATTTCATTTTGGATTAGACTTGAAATTAAATGATAAAGATTATGTTAATTTAACGTATAAAAAGACTCTATAAAGTAGTTTCAAAAGTAAACAATTATACATACAATTAGACTTTGGCGTTAAAAAATCTGTTTCGATCGACATGGTTTTTTTCTTTTTATGGTTGTCTCAAGATCCTAATCTGATCGAAAGTTATTAATCGTTAACTTTAAAAGTGAGATGCGAACATTTCAAACAATAATATTGGTCTTTGTTCAAAAAGAATAAGTACTTTATATTATATCGTAGTATTAAAAAAACTTTTGTGTGAGAAATTATTTGTGTATGGTCAAATTATTCTATCAGACGATTAATCCTACAACTGAGATGTAATTAAAAATATATTTTGACGCATAATAGTAGATTCAGAATACATTCTGAAAAAATTTGTAAAATTTGAATTTGAAAAAGTGCTTCTACCCAAGTGTATAAAAAATTTCACACGATTCAAAGTACATTTTCTCAAATGTACTTTGAATCGTGTGAATTTTGAAGCAAGCAGGAAAAAGCATTTGACAAGATTTATGGTCCTAGAAACATTCAATTAATTTATCGAGTTTTTCAGTTATTGATTATTATTGTGCATTTTGTTTTCTATTATCTTGTACTAAGCAATTATATTAATTTGTTAAATTGAACTAATTTTAGTTTTATGTTAAACTTTAACACCCTTGTAACAGCCAGATTGCTGAGCAGTTGAGGTGGCAGCTTACTGCTATGGGGACCCGGAATGAAATCCGGATGGGTCGAAAAATCTCCAGAAATTTTTTTTTGGTGGTCCGTTCGGATATGTCGAGCCACATTGTGGCCCTGGCCGAACCACAATGGGTTTGATTAAAGAGGCCCTCTTAGTGCCCACAGGGCAGAAAGAGTTTTAAAAAAAACCCTTGTAATGAAAAAAGGTCTATACAATAAAGAATTGCATAATAAATATTTTACTGAAATATATTTAATATTAAGAAAAATATTTATTTATGTTTCAGAATATTTTACATTTTCAACATCTTACAAATAAAAAATATTATTAAAAATAATAATTTCACTTGATGATAGATATCATCAAATAATCAATTTGCTCCAGATAATTTACAAAATATTATCACATTCTGATGTATCACATTGCTGGGTTATCATATCCCTGTTTTCTTCCTTTATGTACGTTTTCATACTATATTAAAAATATATTAATTTAATATTATATTTATTACATATTCAAGAACACCGTTAAAAACAATTAAGAAATATTGTCATATCAGATTTATGGGATAGGACTATCTTTATTTTCAATATTATTTTCATATCTGAAGAACTATATTTAAGTGCAGGGTAACCTGTCTGGTTATGCCCGCGATTTCCGGCAGATGGCGGTAAAAATGTAATGCTTTTTCTGTGACAAAAAACCTTTTCAAAAACTTTAAAACGGAATAAGGTAGAACCAAGCAGTTAGTTAACGCGTTATAATCCTATTTAATTTTTCTATTACCCTACAGTTCAGAATTTTTAAAATTTTATAAAGAAATGTGTGAATTTACTGGTTTGCTGCTATGCACTCATCGCATTCGCCAACCTAAATTCGACAACTTAAGATTTATAGAAAACAATCCTCATACCGGTACTCCATTGCCACATGCACAGCAAAATCATGTATTTAAAATTACATAAACTCCACTGACATTAAATTAAAGTTTGCAAATAGGCTAGAGGATTGCAAAAAGTTTGATTACATTTCATTAAAATTACATTAAAGTATAAATCCTGAAGAAGAAAGATTTTGTGCTTGAAAATGGAGATATTATTGAAAATCTGAATGTGGTTAATATCTACAAATATTTAGGTTTCCAACAAGCCTAGCTCACAGAACATGCACAGATTAACTAAACTAATAGAGAACAAAAATGATACGTGATGCAAATTTTTCAATTCTGTAAAAACTTTATAATATACATAATTTATAAAATACCCGCTTCAATATGCCGATTTTCGTAAAATATAGAGAAATATGCCATTGAGTATTGTACTATTTAAGAAATGAAAGGATAGAAAACATCAAAAAATATTTTTATCTTACTCTTACTCAGGGTTAGTGCTACATACCGTCAAAATCGCCACTTGGTAATATTTTAATTAAAGTAGTGATAAAAATATAATGCTGGCGATACCTTGTGGAGATTAAAAAAATGACTCCTCTTATATCGACATTCAGTGTGAAATTCAATCACAAATGACACTTCGGGAAAAACAGCTAAATCTCGAACTCCTGTACAGTGCACCACCCACCTAGCCATTTCATGACGATACGCGGCAAGTTCGGGCAAAAAGGTAGGAGGTAACGTGCAGAAATGAAAGTAGTATCGCGCAATGCCGACTAGCGTTTCCAGAGTGAATTTTTTTTTTTTTTTTTTTTTTTTGGGGAATTTTTGGGGATGACTTTCTTTCACATTGATCTGTTTTTAGTAGGCTAAAACAAAAATTTTGACATCACAAAACCTGTGAAATACTGTTTAAACATTGTAATCAAATGTTTTATTCGAAATTATTCATTAAAAAATTATTCGAAAACGATTCCTATAGGCTATAGCTAACAAGGAGAGGGCTTCGGAAGTCTCATGTCTCTGAGTGGCGATAAATAAGACGCTAAGTACTGCAACTAGACGATAAAACTGCAACCATTGGAGTTTTAGTTTAGTTTTGTTTTATTATGTGTAACTTTATTATTTTATTACATGTATTGGTATTATTATTGTTGGTATTGCACAGCATTGGTATTATTATTGTTATTATTATTACTGTTATTATTCCTGACATTTCAAGCGTGTAAAACGAAATTAAAAATTGTGACGTCATTTCCTGTTTAGTGAAAACAAGCTTCTGTAGATTTAATTCTTTTACGTAGTTCAATAAAAGTTATTTCTTTACATTTACTTTCACGTATTTTAGATACTAGTCCACACAAACGAATAAGCTTAGGAAGTTACTGCACATGGACGAAAAGGACAATATGATATGAAAATACGGTAGCATAGTCCCAGCGTTTTATTTTTGAATTGTTAATATTACAGACAATTTCCTCGAGCGCTCATGGTTGCTACACTTCAAATGTTACACTACCAACATAAATGAAAATAAATACAAAGAAAATTTTAGAAATAATAATAGTAACGAGCAGTTATTTAATGTGGCATCATCATATTGTCGGGCTGCAATTTTTAAGCATATTTTTTATTTAATTTAAAATATATGCTCTCAACCTCAAATCAGTAGTGTCTTGCCCCTGTACAACATACTTTTTTCATTAGCAAGAAAGTCGTGCAGGTAATCTATTTAACTCCTTTCAGGGGTAAATTTTTTAATTGAAATAACTGGACTTCTGGTTTGTGTCATAAGTTCTTATATTAATCGGGGCCTGCTTTTCGGATTCTTTCCAAATTAGTTTCGGCTTTCACGTGACTAGGTCGGTTCTCGAGATTAAAGAAGGTCAGACAGGCAGAACAGTAGGAATTTATAAGTCTATAATTTTTGAAAATTGCGTGAATTTCTGGACAGGTCCAAACTCTCACTGACATTTGCGTGAAAATACTTTTTCAAAGAAAAAAGATAAAGTAGAAATGATTTTTTGTATGAAAACGCGACGCAAACGTATAAACAATAGAAGAATATAAGTCCTAAGATCGATCATTTCTGGTTGGAATCGAATTAAACATCGATTTTGACCTCTCTCTCAATCTAAGTTGATATCTCATTACACTTAATAACGAGTGATCAATCTCTTAGAAAGCGAGAACAAAGAAAAGCGATCAATCGGAATGTGCAATTGAAGATAGAAATTAATAAAAATCCCGGGAATTCAAGGACGTGACGGCTTCGTCTCCTGAAAGTTCCAAGTGTCAGACCAATTGTTGTGTGTGTGTCTTGTGCCCATCTTCGTCTCTGTTTCCCGTCCTCCAATCGACCTCTTCCCATTACCTGATGTCGACCACATCGTCCTGGAGTCGTCGAGGAAACTTATTCACGAACCAGGGACACTCCTTCATTTGGGACCATTTTGGAACAGAGAGGAAAAAAAGATGTTGCTGCCGACTTAAAACTTCCAAGATGGGCGGAAATCTTGTAAGCTCCTTTCGTGTAAAATAAACGGTTTCTTGTAATCATACAGCCTATCTGGATACTGATCGCACTCACATGCAACCCTCTCGAGCTCTTGTCAGTCCTGACCATCGCATTTCTGTCAGAAACCTTACAATTGCAAAACCAATAATATCCAATGATCAAGTAAAATAATAAATTATACACATAAAAACTAAACTAAAATTTCAAAGGTTCGAGCCTACATCGTCTAACTTCAGTGCCTGGCGTCTTATTTACTCAGTTATCACTACTGTTAGATACGAAACTTCCAAAGACTTATAAGCTAAACACTAAATTTTCAGATGTCCATTTTTTGGAATCACTTGAGAAGTGGGTCCTGTTATTTGGACAAGGAATTGCTGTGTTTAAGTCTACGTGCTCACCAAAGTTCCGTTCGAATCGGAGACACGAACGTCTGGTCTTCTAATAGACAGTGACAGTTTAACATGTTACTTTTGCTTTTCATACGCCAAACTGATAAGGCTACCGGCACCTGCATGAATTTGTAAGTAAAACTGGTGGCGATAAATAATTTGAAGTGGCAAAAAAATTAAAAACTGGCAAAATGGTGGCAAAATTTAAAATTTTCTAGAGCGACCCCTGCATAATCAGCATTGAAAACAAAAACTTGTAATTATAAAATTAGTTGATTTAAAAATAATATTTTTTACAATTTCATGATCTGTTTATAGGTGGCAACACCGATCGTTTTGCTGTGAGCTCCCTCTTTTTTTCTGCCCTTTTTCTGTTCTCTCTTCAGATGTGTGAAGTTGTAGTGTTCCTTCTTTTGTGTAAATTACAGTTTTTTGTTAGCTACAACAGCGTCTGTTGCAGATTTAATCATTCAGTTTCAACAGGTTATGGGCCCAGATCGCTTTAACTGCGCGATGGAACTTTCTAGACTTCACATTGGATATTTAGAAGGCAAGTCTAACTGGTCGACTTGGAAATATAAAATTTGCATCGTGTTAAGGAGTATTCCTGGTGCAATGGACGTTGTTGAAGGAAAAATTTCGAAACCGGAAGAATTAGATTCCGACGCTTCAAAGGAAGAAAGAACAAGGTATGAGAAAGAACTATTAAATTTTACTAATTACGACAGTAGTGCCTTGTTAGTTCTAACTTGCAATTTGTCTGAAGAAACCTTAAAGAAAGTCATGCGTTTTACGAAACAGTTATTCACAATTTTTCACTCTAGATTAGAGTGAAGACTACCGTACGCGGCATTTTCGTAGGCCATACGATTAAGTATAGATACAATAAACTGTGATAATCAAATAAAATTACTATTGCAAATAATTATTCTAGCAGTCATAATTTTTCTGACTCAGTTTCGCATAAAATAAAACTATCAATACTGCGGCGGTCTGCATTATCAATCTGATATTGCAATATCCTCTAATTGTGTATAGTATTACGTAAATGTTTCCTTACGACAGGTCTGCTATCACCAAATCTTCTTTCGTAATTGTCCATTTGCGTGTCAAAACCCTCAGGATTTTTAGACAATTTTCTTAGTCTAAAAATTAATTTTAAATTAAAATATTTACTAGTTTACTAGTAATTTAAATATCTTACAGTACTTACTTTCTTTCAAGTACGAAAATAATAATGATAGCAATAACCAAAATACCACCCAAGACAGCTCCTGTGATAATCGTATTAACGTTTCCTTCTGTAAAGACAATAGTGTTAACTCGTTTACACAACGAAATTATTTTTTACTTTTGTATTTTCTAAAAATCGCCAGATTAATTTATACCTACTTTTCAACGTTTTATCTTCTACATCGCAATTTAATCCAGTAAATCCACTGTCACATCTATTAAAATTTAATAGGGATATTGTAACTATGTTCAAATATACAGTAACATGCTTATAAAATAGTTAGTAAAACTTCGAATAGCTAGAAGTAAACTAATCTTAAAACTATCATTAAATAAAAGGGTTAATGTTACCCTAGGTCACAAAATGGCGGCGGCTGGATTTTTTCCCCATCCTGGCGACCGCGGTGGGGAAAAATTTTTTCCCTAGAGTCGTGACGTCGACGCCTTGGAAAATTTTTCCCTGTTCGGTTTCATACCTGAGTTCGACGTTGGCGAGTGTCCTGTAACCTCGAAACGGCGACTTTCGTGTGTGTAAATTTTGGACGGTAGAGGAGCTTTTTCGTGACGTCGTGCGAGAGTAATATCGGCGGGTAATTCGTAGTGGTTTTACGAACGAATATGCAAATGCTTGATCTTGACGTGAATTCTGTTCATTTCGATTCAATTTTATGCAAATTGCCTACCAGTCGGAAACGCCTGCTGCTGTGTTACAGTTCGGTTGAACAGTCGTATTTCTTTTCATAACGATTTATCGGTTTCGAAATAACTATTAGCGCTTAATATTTGTTATTATTACTTCCTGTATTTGTAAGTATTCCTATTTCTTTTATTGTAATATTTCGCTAAGCGTTAGAAAAACCTCTAATTAGAAATTAAGGAAAGGCTTTGTTTTTTTTTACCTACATCCCAACCTCCCCTCTTTTAGTTTATTACAAATTGTTCGGAAATGAGTGATTTAGTCGATTTGCTTTCCAACGACGAATTTTGGTCGAAATGCACTTGCCGTGATTTTTACAAGTTGATGGAAGGCGAATTTTTGGAGTTAGGTGTACCTCCTCTTATCGATAGCGCATTTAAATTTGCTGCGAAATTAGGAATACAGCCGACCGAGGCCATTTGCATTTATTGTGATTCCCTATGCAAATTATACTATCGGAGTAATAGAGAAAGCTGTTTCCTGCGATGCACGAAGTGCCGTACAATGACTTCAGCCTTCGAAGGTACATTTAAAAGTAAATTTGGTCGCCTTTCCTGGGGTAGCATTCTGTCGTTTATGTGGAACTATCTTTGTCTGGAATGTACTGCGACGACCTCTGCGATTGCGGCAGGCATATCTAGAAAGGCGGGTGTCGATTGGTCCAATCACATAAGGTTGGTAATGCTTATTGCTATGAGTAATATGTATCATTTAAAATCGGAGGGCCAAATAAAACAGTGGAGATTGACGAGACTGTCATATGTACGAGAAAGTACGAGAGAGGGCGTATATTAAAGAGCACGAAATGGGTGGTTGGCGGAATCTGCCGGGAAGACAAGAATTGCTTCGTATGTCAGGTTAACGACAGAACAGAAAATACTTTGAATTGGATCGTGTATAAATACGTAAATTCAGGCAGCACTATAATAACGGACGAATGGAAAGGATACATGCATATTGACGACATCGAAGGGGTAGCAGTCGAACATAGAACAGTAAATCATTCGAAAAATTTCGTCGATCCCAAAACAGGAGATCATACTCAGAATATCGAACGCCTCTGGGGCTATTTAAAAAACAAGAAACACCTGCCAAAACACTATACTAGTGATCTATCTGACTCGTACATGTACTTGTTTATGTATAAGAAATTCTTGAATTGGCCCTCCAGAAAACCAGGCGAGAGATTTCAAATTTTTGCTCAACACTTAGGCAACATCTATCCTGGCAGTGGAAAAGTGCCGATTTGGCGCGAGCCCGAAACCGTTCCTTCGGCGCCCGCGGCGATTACGAAGCAGAAAGGAAACAAGAAGGGAAAGATGCCAAAAAGCAGGAAAGTGCTTCCATATCAAAAGGAAAACGCCAATCGACAAATAAAACAGCGGCCAAAGGAAAAAGGAACAGGGAAGAAAAGAAATGCACCGAAAGGAAAATCTGGAGGTAAGCGAAACCGGGAAAAACTTGCGATTGGACAGGAAAGAAACAAAGGAAGAAGTAGCCAACGTTCATCGGAAAGTGAGTAAAAAATTACTTTTTCGCTTTTTTTAATTTGTTATATTTCGGATAAAATCCGCGTATACTGTCGAGCTATTCAAGATGGCGGCCGGTCACGTGGCCATCTTGAATCGAGGGAAAAATTTTTTCCCTGTCGCAGTCTC